>NC_058405.1:35594548-35631729 GCF_002201575.2 Neomonachus schauinslandi | reverse complement strand
GTGTGTGTGTGTGTGTGTGTGTGTGTGTGTGTGTGTGTGTGTGTGTGTGGTTATTTTTTTGGTGCAGGGGAGAAAACTAATGGAATTCAGTCTTGTACTGCACAACATATCCAAGGATCTGTGTTATTCCTACATTACAATACACACTGTCATGTCTAATTGCTTAATTATATTCTGACAGAATAGAACGTAGAGAGGGACAGGACCTGTTCAGTACATTCCCACTAATGTCAGCAATCTTGTTTAGAAGTTAACATCCTTCAATTCTGCAAGAATGAAATGTATTCTACTGATAAAGAGTAAAAAATGTTTAATGCAATTTGTGTGTGGAGATGTGGTGCTGATTTAGGACATTTTGTCAATAGAAAAAAAAAGTTTTAGTTCGATCATTCAAGAAGGAAAAAAACAGGAGTTTCAAGCTAAACAAAATAATTTTGTCATGTCTGTGTATAAGTTTCAATTTTTAAAATATAGACAAAATGATCATGCTTAAAAACTGGACTCAAGTTTGAGGAAATCGTAATTGAAAATAAAGGATAGGATGCTAAAGCTAAAAGAAGCTAATTTTGGAGGAGCAAGTTAAGTTACTTGGAAATTATTACTTTTAAGAATACTTTGAGGGTCTGTTCATGTTTTCTAGTATTAAACTGAGGCATACATAGAAAATCTATTTTCCTCCCCCCTTAAACTTGTGAAAAATCTATTAGACATGACATTCACCTCACCAGTTGGCATATTCACCTGTTTGGATTGAAAGTACCCTTTGTCAGTTGAATGCAACTTCATTCTCTCCAGATTTCCCAATTATCTTAACTATTGGTGGAAACATAGTTTCAAAGAAGAAATGTTTACCATCTTTTGGAAACATTTTGTTTACTTTGATTAGATTTTCTGTGAGAAAGTAGTATAGAGGATAAATGCTTAGCCTCCATCTTGAGACCATCCCAACACGTGCCTGCTACGTGTACAGATATGGTCATAGCTCTTCAGGTTTCAGAGGCTATCCTCATTTAAAAAAAAAAAAAAAAAAGGTTACTTGTGAAATTAGTCATCAGTGAACACTTACTGATGGTATTTAAATTCTCTCTAGATCACCATGATGGAGGTCCCATTATTAACCCCATTGTATGTATATAGACAGAGCCTTAAACACATTAAGCCAATTGTCCAAGGGTGCATAGCTGACATATGAAAAAGTTAAAAATCGGGCGCCTGGGTGGCTCAGTTGGTTGAGGGACTGCCTTCGGCTCAGGTCATGATCCTGGAGTCCCGGGATCGAGTCCCACATCGGGCTCCCTGCTCAACAGGGAGTCTGCTTCTCCCTCTGACCCTCCTCCCTCTCATGCTGTCTCTCATTGTCTCTCTCAAATAAAATCTTCAAAAAAAAAAAACAAAAAAAACAAAAAAAGAAAAAGTTAAAAATCAAGACAGTTCCAATTTCAAAATAATGGATTTCAAAATTCATTTTCAAACTCTTCAATGCTTTATCATATCTATTTTCTAGTATTCTGCTTCCTCTGGAGAGCTTAATTACAGTCATTTTAGGTACATACCAGGCACATTCCCTCTGGGTAACTTTTTCCTTACACTGTACTTTTTACCTGGATTTCTCTCCCCTGCCATTCTCAAGGATAAATATTTTTTATTGTCCTTTAAGTTTCTTTTCATAAAAGTATTAACTTTGTCTTGCTCTCTCTACTGCCATATTGTTACAGATATAGTTCTTAATGTGTTTTGTTTAAGAACACACATACAGGATGACCTATATAAGGATACATCTAATACATCTATAAAATATACATATATTACACCCCAGTCACATCAATGGATAGATCACACAAACAGAAAACCAATAAGGAAATAGTGGCTTTGAAGGACACATTAGATCAGACTTACCAGATATATAACAAACATTTTATCTTTGGAATGTTTTCTTCAAATGCACATGAACATTCTCCAAGATATATCAAATGTTAGGCCACGAAACAAGTTTCAATAAAGATTGAAATCTTATCAAGCATTTTTTCTGACCCCAAAAACAGAACACCAGAAATTACAAACAAAAAAACCTAGAAATCTCACAAGCACATGGAGACTAAACAGTAGGCTACTAAATAACCAGTGAGTCAGTGAAGAAATTGAAGAGGAAGTCAAAACATACTTCCAGACAAATGAAAGTGAAAATACAATGGTCCAAAATCTTTGTGTCACTAAGAAAACTGTACTAAGATGGAAGTTTATCGCATATTAGAAGGATCATTCACAACAATCAAGAGGGATTTATTCCAGGGATGCAAGGATGGTTTGTTATCTACAAAATAGATGAGACAGATCACACTAACAAAATGAAGGACACAGAAAAGGCATTTGACAAAATTCAATATCCATTCATGTTCAGAACTCACTAAAAGTGGATATAGAGGGAACATAATAAAGGCCACATATGACAAACCCACAGCTGACATCCTACGCAATGTTAAACAATAGAAAGCCTTTCCCCTAAATTAGTAACAGGACAAGGATATCCACTCTTGCTACTTTTATTCAACATATCACTGAAAATCTTATTTTTTAAAGATTTTATTTATGTATTTGACAGAGACACAGAGAGGGAACAAAAGCAAGGGGAGTGGGAGAGGGAGAAGCAGGCTCTCCACTGAGCGGGGAGCCTGATGTGGGGCTTAATCCCAGGACCCTGGCATCATGACCTGAGCCAAAGGCAGATGCTTAAACAACAGCCACCCAGGCACCCCAGCAATAATAAAAGGCATCCATATCGGTAAGAAAAAGAACAGTCACTATTTGCAAAGGACATGACACAGCATTAAAAAACAAAACAAAACAAAAAACAAAAACTAAACTCTCAACAGCTATTAGAATAAGTGAATTCAGTAAAGTTACAGGATTCAAGAATCAATATACAGAAATTTGTGGTATTTCTATATACTAAGTAGCAGAAAGATAAACTAAGAAAATATTCCCATTTACAACTGCATCAAAAAGAATACCTAGGAATAATTTTACCTAATAGTATAGGTAAAATTATTACCTAAAAGTATAGGTAAGAGACCTATACTCTGAAAACTATAGGACATTAATCAAAGAAACTGAAGTTGACATAGAAATATTATTTGTGCTCATTGACTGGAAAATTATTAAGATGTCCATACTACCCAAAGCGATCTACAGGTTTAATGCATTTCTAATCAAAATACCAATTGTATTTTCACAGAACCAAAATAATCCTAAGATCTGTATGGAACCACAAAAGGCCCTGAGTAGCCAAAGTAATCTTAAGAACAAAGCTGGAGGTATCATAATCCCAGATTTCAGGATATACTGAAAAACTATAGCAATCAAGACAGTATTGTACTGGCACAAAAACAGACCCAACAGATCAACAGATCAGAATAGAAATAAACCTATACTTAGTCAATTAATCCATGACAAAGGAAACAGGAATATATGATGGGGAAAAGACCGTCTCTTCAAAAATGGGGCTAGGAAAACTTCACAGCTACATGCAAAGGAAGGACATGGACCACCTTCTCACACCATACACAACAATAAACTCAAAATAGATCAGAGACCTAAATGTGAGACCTGAAACCATAAAACTCCTAAAAGAAAACCTAGGTGGTAATCTCTTGGACATCACCCGTAGTGACATATTTATGGATCTAGCTCTTTGGGCAAGGAAAACAAGAGCAAAAATTAGCTATTGGGACCTCTCCAAATTAAAAAGCTTTTGCACAACTAAGGAAACCAACAAAATGAAAAGGCAACCTCCTGAAAGGGAAGAGATACTTGTAAATGATAGATCTGATAAGGTGTTAAAGTCCCAAATATAAAGAACTCCTATACCTGAACACAGATACACACAAATAAAAAAATTAGAATGTGCAAAAGACCAAAAATAAATGTTTTTCTAAGGAAAACATACCGATGGCCAAAGACACATGAAAGATGCTCAACATCACTCACGAGGGAAACCCAAATGAAAACCACAAGGATATCACATTTGTTAGAATGGCTAGTATCAAAAAGATAAGAAATACCAAGAGTTGACAAGGATGTGGAGAAAAGGGAACCATCATGCAACTGTTGGTGAAAATGGGAATTGGTGTAAGTACTATGAAAACAGTATGGTGGTTCCTCAAAATTAAAAATAGAAATACAATTCCGTTATTCCACAGATGGTTATTTACCCAAAAAAACACGCTAATTCAAGAAGATAATGCACCCCTGTGTTCACTGCAGCATTATTCACAACAGCCAAAATATGGAGGCAACCTAAGCATCCCATCAACAGAGGAATGAATAAAGATGTGATATACATATATAATGGAATATTACTGAGCCATAAAAAAGAATGCAGTCTTGCCATATGTGACAACTTGGATGGACCTAGAGAATATTACGCTAAGTGAAACAGGTCAAGGACAAATACTGTATGATTTTACTCATAAATGGATCAAACTGGTAGTTTCCAGAAAAGAGAGGGTTGCGGAATGGGCAAAATATATGAAGGGGATTAAGAGGTACAAATTTCCAGTTATAAAACAAGCCACGAAGATAAAAAGTACAACATAGGGAATATAGTCAATAATATTGTAATATATGATGGCAGATGTTAATACTTATGGTGAACATCGCATAATGCCCAGAATTATAGAATCTCTATGCTGTGCACCTGAAACTAACATTGTAGGTCAACTAACCTCCATAAAAATTTAAGATATATACATATTTGTTTTATTCCTTTACATTTATGCACTGTGTAGTTTTGAATATAGGTATAGGTATGCATGTTTACAAGCACGCACACACACCTGGATGCATGTGCAGAAACGTGGTAGAGAACCCTCAAGATGAAATAGTTTGGTAGATTTTTTTTTTAATCATTGCTAGTCACCAAGTGGACGGTATCCCTGAAAATAATTGGGCTTTAATCTCAATCTGTTTCTGCATTAATAGTAAAATCTATTATTTATAGCTTTAGTAAAAGTAAACTTTTAGTGGCCTTTCAGGGGTAAATGGAGTTGCCCAAAACTCAACTATTTGACAAAAATTTACAAAATTCATAATCTTATTTGAGCAATTTTGAATTCCAATATGCATAGCCTTTTTATAAAAATTATAAAATCAATCACACTCAACTTTGTAAAAACATGTAACATACATACACTTATTCTAGCAAAACCCATTTTATGAGATCCTGCAAATGTGATAGACTAGTGATGCTTGGACAGTACATCTAGATATAAATCCCCATGTGTTTGCTTACTTCTCTATAGATGGAATTTAGAATTAAAAAATATATATATTTTTAAAGATTTTATTTATTTATTTGACAGAGAAAGAGAGAGCACAAGCAGGGGGAGCAGCACAGGGAGAGGGAGCAGCAGGCCCCCGCAGAGCAGGGAGCCCTATTGGGGCTCGATCCCAGGACCCTGTGATCATGACCTGAGCTGAAGGCAGATGCTCAACCGACTGAGCCACCCAGGCACCCTGGAATTTAGAAACTTTTTAAAAGTGGTAAGATTTGCATAGAGTTCTGGTTCTTTTTCTTCCCTGCTGAAAGATAGTTACAAAATGTATATCAAATGGATTTTTCCCCTAAAGTACAATGGTACATATTTCTGTGCTATTAATGGAGCTTAGAAGATATGGTTAATGTCCTCTCACTTAGGCAAATGGGGATAAAGTGATATTTCTGATGTCTTAATGACAGAACTAGCAGTGATTTGAACAGCTAGGTTTTCTAATGCACTACTGGTGAACAAGTGAAAGGAAACACATTCTATGCTTTCTAAGCTAACCAAGAAGATTTATAGCATTGGTAGATTTAAGAGTCCTGCTTATTAAACATTAGCTTTGGAGCTATCTGAAGGTTTGTTTATTGACTAAATCTTCACTGATACTTAAATACAAGTATTTTCAATTTAAATAAAAAATTTATCTTCATATACTCACATTTTGTATTGAAAGTATGCTTTATAACTTACTCTAAAACACTTAGAAGACCCAATAATAACTACATTTCTACAAATTACTCAAAAAAACTAAGAAAACAATGTGTTATTTGGTATTGTTAAACTAATGAAATAGAAAGAAGTTAGGTTATATCAACATATTTATTTTAAATTGGAAATGTAATATAAGCTATCCCTGAAGTTCAATTAATTCAAACACTGAGAAAGGTGAGAAATGATACTCTGTATAGAGTGGCCAATCCACTTAATAGCACTGGTAAAAGGAATAAGAATATACTGGAAACATTACTGAAGTGACAGATTATACAGTATCTGTTTCTGGCAATTAAGTATATCATAGAAAATATATTTTAATGATTTTTATTTGAGTATAGTAGACATACAATGTTCCATTAGGTTCAGGTACAACAGATTCAACATTTCTACACGTTATGCTAGGCTCACCACATGTGTAGCTACCATCTGTCACCATACATTATGACAATGTTATTGACTATATTCCCTATGATGTGCCTTTTATTCCCATGACTTATTCATTCCATAACTAGAAGCCTGCATTTCCCATCCTCCTTCACCCATTTTGCCCATTCGCCACCTGCCTCTACTTTTAATGCATTTTCAAGTTCATTTTGAAGTAACAGTTCCATTTTTAAGTGTGGTTCCTGTAATGCTCTTTTGATCTATACATAAAAATGAAGATGCAAGTTTATAATTCAGTAATACATCCATATTTTGAAATATATTACTAATTCCATACACAGCAACAACTATACAACATAACTGTACTACTGTACCTATTGTACTATGATTGCTATCATTAGGAAGTTTCTAATGCATGAACAAGTAAAAATTGGCCAAAAGTCTTCATATAAATTTAAAACTAATTTATAATTGCGATAGACTGAATGTTTGTGTTCCTCCAAAATTCATGTGCTGAAATCTAATCCCCAGTGTAATAGGATTTGAGGTAGGGCCTTTGGGAGGCCATTAGGTCATAAGGGCAGAGATCTGATGAATGGAATTCACACCCTTATAAAAAAGGACCCACAGAATGCATTCCTGTACTTATGGGGGAAAACAGAAGAGTAGGAGGACTCTAAGCTCACCTCATCCCATGGATACAACTAGGTAACACCCACATAGTATAAATAACCCAGAAAATAACTCAAAGACTGGCAGAACAGACCTTCCACAGCTAAAAATGTAGAGAAACAGTAAATAGTAGGAAGGGCAAAGACATGGTCTGGAGATAAATGGACCACTGGGATGGTCTACCAGAGGGAGGGAGACCATGGGTGCAAAAAGGGGGGGAAAGCTAGACCCCCATACCAAGCACCCCAGGCACAGGGATCACATTAAGACCAGAGGGGCATAATTTTGTGAATTCTCACAATCAGTGGGACTTCACACCTGGAAATGTAAAAATCAGTAGGCTCCACTCTTGGAGAGCCAGGAGAGCAAGAGGACACAAGTCCCCAGCCTTAGCATAGCAAACAGGCCCTGGGAGATTCATGGGGCTTCAATTCATCTATCCGGCTGGCAAAGGACACTGCCCTCACACTTTCCTGCAAACAAGCCCCACCCCACCCCACCCCACCTCAATTTTCTAAAGCAGCACCAGTTCACCTCTCACAACAGACCTCGATCACCACACCCTATCCTCACATTCTCCTGCAAACTTGACCCCTTCAATATACCTTTGGCTAGAGGCCATTCAAAGTAGTGCCACAAGTATGGAAATATGTAAGCAGCCCAGACAGGGACTAGCACCAAAGTGACCCCTCTCCCCCTGCCCAAGGAGAGTAAAATATAACCACAGATGCCAGTCCCACTGAAGACTCAGCAGTGGACTGGGGCAGACATCTGGTCTGATGGCAGGACCTGCCCAACAGCAAAACCTTCTCAGGGGACAGTACAGGGAAAATGCCCTATAGTTCCATGATACTGCATCTCTGGCAAACACCTAGTCTATTCAACTCAATACCTAGGTGACCCCAGCCTGGTCCACTAACAAAACAAGACCAAACCATACCCACAACAAGCAGCAAGTCAGTGCAAATGACTGGACTAAAGGCAAAAGCAGCTCAGCCACTATAGTGGGGTACATGCAACCCACATAGGAGACATACCTGAAACACCAGGTTCTGGTGAAGAGGTGACATTGCACTGCAGGGCATTATAGGACCTCTTCTTCATATGGTCACGGCTTTCAAGACCAGGAAATGTAGCAGACTTTCCTAACACATAGAAATAGACAGAGTTAGATAAAATGAGGAGACAGGAGTATGTCCCAAATGAAAGGACAAAAACAAAAACAAAAACACAGCAAGCATGCTAAGCAAAAATGGAGATAATATACCTGATAGAGAATTTAAATGACCATTAAAAAAAAGTACTGGACTTAAGAAGAGTGTCAAGAATACTCATGAAAGAAATTGAGGAAGACACAAAGAAATGGAAAAACGTTCCATGCTCTTGGATTGGAAGAATAAATACTGTGTAAATGTCTATGCTACCTAGAGCAATCTACACATTCAATGCAATCCCTATCAAAATACCATCCACTTTTTTCAAAGAAATGGAACAAATAATCCTAAAATTTGTATGGAACCAGAAAAGACCCCAAATAGCCTGAGGAATGTTGAAAAAGAAAAGCAAAGCTGGTGGCATCACAATCCCAGACTTCAAGCTCTATTACAAAGCTGTCATCATCAAGACAGTATGGTACTGGCACAAAAACAGACACATAGATCAATGGAACAGAATAGAGAGCCCAGAAATGGACCCTCAACTCTATGGTCAACTAACCTTCGATAAAGCAGGTAAGAATGTCCAATGGAAAAAAAGAGTCTCTTCAATAAATGGTGCTGGGATAATTGGACAGTTACATGCAGAAGAATGAAACTGGACCATTTCCTTACACCACACAAAAATAGACTCAAAAATGGATGAAAGACCTAAATATGAGACAGGAGTCCATCAAAATCCTAAAGGAGAGCACAGGTAGCAACCTCTTCAACCTCAGCCACAGCAACTTCTGTGGAAGGGAAACCCTCCTACATGGTTGGTGGGAATGCAAGTTGGGGCAGCCACTCTGGAAAACAGTATGGAGGTTCCTCAAAAAGTTGAGAATAGAGCTACCATATGATCCAGCAATTGTACTACTGGGTCTTTACCCCAAAGATACAAATGTAGGGATCCGAAGGGGTACATGCACCCCAATGTTTATAGCAGCAATGTCCACAATAGCCAAACTATGGAAAGAGCCAAGATGTCCATCAACAGATGAATGGATAAAGAAGATGTGGTGTATATATACAATGGAATATTATGCAGCCATAAAAAGAATGAAATCTTGCCATCTGCAACAACATGGATGGAACTAAAGGGTATTATGCTAAGTGAAATAAGTCAATCAGAGAAAGACAAGTATCATATGATCCCACTGATATCAGGAATTTGAGAAACAAGACAGAGGATCATAGGGGAAGGGAGGGAAAAATGAAACAAGATGAAACCAGAGAGGGTAACAAGCCATGAGAGACTCTTAATCTCAGGAAACAAACTGAGGGTTGCTGGACTGGAAGCGGGGGTGGAAGGGATGGGGTAGTTGGGTGATGGACATTGGAGAGGGTAGGTACTATGGTGAGTGCTGTGAATTGTGTAAGACTGATGAATCACAGACCTGCACCCCTGAAACAAATGATATAGGTTAATAAAAATTTAAAAAAATTAAAAAAATCATCACACACACACACACACACACACACAAAAAGGCGGGGAGTGGGGGGGGGGGGAAGATAAGCCAAAAAACAGACTCTTGACTATAGAGAACAAACAGATGGTTACCAGATGGGAGGTAGGTGAGGGGATGGGTGAGACAGGTGACAGGGGTTATTAGTACACTTACCATGATGCATACAGAGTAATGTAAATTATGAATCCCTACCTATATTATATACCTGACAATAATATAACATTATATGTTCACTTTATTGGAATTTAAAAATTAAAAAAAATCAGACGTCCCCAAGGGCTCCCTTGTTCCTTCCAGCATGTGAGAACATAGTGAGAGGACCACCATCTATGAAGCCGGAAGGAGACTCAGACACAATATGGGGCACCTTGGTCTTGGACTTCCCAGCCTCCAGAAGAGAAGTGCATTTCTGTTCTTTGTACCACCTAATCTATGGTATTCTGTTATAGCAGCCCGAACGGACTAAGAAACTGGTAATGGAGACACGGCGGTGCTGCTTTAACAAAGAGCTACAATGCAGAAGCAGCTTTGGAACTCGTTGATGGGTAGAGGCTGGAAGAGTTTCAAGCTGCTTGCTAGAAAAAGCCTGCATTGCTGTGAATGGACATTATGGAGGATTTTAATGAGGGCTAAGAAAAAAAGGAGAGCAGTAGAGAAAAGCCTTGGTTTTCTTAAACAATACCTAGTAATCCTGAATAGAGGTTGCTGGAAATGTGGACAGTAAGGGCTAGTCTGTGGAGGTCTCCGATGGTGATGTGCAATGTGGTATTGTAAATTGGAGGAAAGGCCATCCCGTGAGAGAGTGGCAAAGAACTCTGATGGACCGTGTTTGTGTTCTAGTGTTAAATCCTAGTCTACCTTTCAACTTCTATTCAAGCATTGCTCTTGCTAGGAAATCACCCTTGACCTTGCAGTCTGATAGGAAAGCCCATTTTCTATGTTGGAATAGCATTTACCACACTGTAATGTACTAGTAACTTACTGCATGTTCCATCTCTGCTGAACTATAAGCTCAAAAAAAAAAAAATCAAAGTTGGGAAGAAATGTAAGATAATTTTTAAAAGACCATGGGCTCAAAATACTTGCAGTGATGGAAATAAAAAAGAGGACCACATTTTCTTTATCCATTCATCTGTTGAAGGACATCTCAACTCCTTCCACGGTTTGGCTATTGTGGATATTGCTGCTATGAACATTGGGGTGCATGTGCCCCTTCTTTTCACTACATTTGTATCTTTGGAATAAATACCTAGTGCAATTGCTGGATCATAGGGTAGCTCTATTTTTAACATCTTGAGGAACCTCCATACTGTTTTCATAAGGAACAGTGCAGAGGTCCACAGGGGAAGGGAGGGAAAACCGAATGGGAAGAAATCAAAGAGGGAGACAAACCATGAGAGACTCTGGACTCCAGGAAACAAAGTGAGGGTTACAGAAGGGAGGGGGGATAGGGTAACAGTGTGATGGCTATTAAAGAGGACACGTGTGGTGAGGAGCACTGGGTGTTAAACACAACTAATGAATCGTTGAACACTACATCAAAAACTAATGTTGTAATATAGGTTAGTTAACTGAACATAATAAAAAATTAAAGAGGAAAAAATATGTAATTGCGCTCTCCCTCTCAAAACAATTATACAGGTTGAAAGTAGTCTAACTAGACATGTTTGATGCAGATAAACCAGTCTGTTTCAATACCAGGTTCTTACCTAGATCATGGTATTTAATAAATGTTTTTTCTCAGCAAGTTCAAGTTAAATGTATTTATTTATGGGCTAATTCCTTCTTTAAGAAATTCATACTGACACCTCAATAATCATAATGAGTTCTACAAAAAAAAAAAAAAAAAAAAAACTCTAGATGCCTCTTTAATTGAAAGTAGAAGGGACTGGAAATCTTGAAGCTGGAAAAGGGATAACAAGAACATAGCTTCAAATGACCTAACAGCCAACATATATATAGGGTTAGTTAGATTTCATTTCTAAAGCTTTAGAAAACTAAAACCACCTCACAAATGGTTCTTATTTTGAACTTTACCAACTAGGTTGGGAAACTATTTTTCACATTCCCCCACATAAAGACTTTCTGAGCAAAGAACATTGGCTCCTGGGTTAAAGGATGACTGAATGACAAGGTTACCTTAGAAGGCACACAATGTATTGCTCTGGAAGGACTTAAAGTATCCTTACCCCTGGAAGCCATGGGTTTACATTCCAGGGTGATGGAGAAAAGCTAAAAATAGGTCCAACGGAGAAGGTTGGAGAGGATTTCTTTGTATTCCATAGCAAGGGTCTCTCTCTCACTCTCCTGAGGTGCAGAGGAACAGATGAGCCAGCTGCCCTATATAAACTCCGAGTTTCCCCAACTTTGGGGTTCTATGCCTCAACTCCTGTACATGCAGGGGATACCAAGCCCTCATGTTGCTTCATGGCTATTTGGAGGAACGGATAAGATTGCTTTGTGAGCTCTGTTCTCTTCTAGAGAATTCTGGGCTCCTGTGGACTAATTTGTTAGCTTGCAAGAAGAACATGTTAGACCTTTCACAGCTGTAAAAGATGAAGCTTTTACAAATTGTTTGAGCATTTTTAGTTACTAAGTATTTACTATCTACTGGGACATATGCTAGAAAATAAAGATGAATAGGATACAGCTTCATCTTGAGTTGGCCACGCTCTAGCAAGGGAAACATAGATACAAAGAGCTAATAAGTATATCACAATATAATGTGTCTCTATTAGAGAAATATACAAAATGCCCTGAGGGCTTAGAATAATTAGTAAGAATACATTTTTGAAAAGTAGCTGAAGTTAAAGCAGGACTTAGAGGACATATTAACAAATACCATAAAGAATTATTTTCTTTAGAAAATATTTTTCTATTTCTAGAAAATATTATTCAAGAAGTTGAATAACCATTCATAACTTGTTTTTTCTACATGTTCTGAGAATCTATGATCAAATGACTCAATGTAAAGACAAAGAATTATGGCATGCTTGTTAATGAGTCTAATGAAAGCTAACTCATCCAGCAAATACTCACGGAGTACTATCATGTGTTTATGATAAAATAATATGGTTAGACAAGTTTTTCCTCTGCCAAAAAACATACTGGCCCCTGCTCTTACTAGCCCTTCAAAGCAACTTGGACTATGTTTAACACTATTACAAGATTCATTACACTGTAATATGATGGCTTATTTAGTGGTCTTGTTCCACACTAAACTCTAAACTTTTTGAAGGCATGGGTGATTACTTAGCACCAGGAAAGCTGATGGAAATGTTAAGCACATGCTGGGCTGTAGCTGATACCTCTAATTGTTCCCCCATATTCATTTTCTTTTTTATATATTAATACATTTACAGATATTTTAACTAGTCACATGGCTTCTCACCTCAGTATTTCCTTGCTTCTTTCAGTTAATTGAATCTAGGTAATTAAGCTTTCATCATGGGTTGGGAGTAGAGATCATGGCTGAAACTTCTGAATATTACACTTAACATGAGTGGGAATACCTTTCCCTCTTTTACTCGCTCACCTACATGCTGAGTACAGATGCAACCAAGCACCTCCTTAACATTTGCAAGGACTGGAGCGTACAAATGGACATCTGCATACATGTAGAAATATTTAAGAGACATATCAATATAACAGTTACATAAAGTATGCTGTAGCCTTCTAACTTGATAATTTCACCTTCCTAACCACCTGCAAGTCCAGGTTTAAATCTAGAATTTCCACTCATCTACATACTGTGTCACAACTGGGAATACTCGAAAACCTGGCACTTAGACCAAAGTCCATGACGGATTAGTACACTATTCCTGCCTCACGTACTTTTCTGCACAGTAAGATTGGCTGCAGACATGCATGAATACCCCAGACCACCACACGTCCAAGCCCCATGTATACCCCAACCAAACTGTCATCCTTTAGGTTAATGGGTATCCACACTGGTGTCAGGTTTACCTTCAGAAAAACAGTGTTGGCCCTGTAGGCAAGAAATTTTTGGAAGGAAATTCTGAGTTCCTAGGTACTCTGACTTCAGTCTAAAAAGAGGAGCACAGATTTCAGGTCACATATACCCTTGTTCTTGGGCTCACCACTACATGCTGAGAAGTGTAGAGTAAGGAGCAGGACCCTTCTGCAGCATGGAAGGCAAGGAAGCAGTCCCTCCCGCCCAGCTCTAAGGGTGGTACTAAATATAGTGGTCATGAGCCAGCTTCCACCATTCATATAGCTACATGGTCCAGTATAGCAGACACTAGTCCAAATTGAGTGGCTAATCCAAATGGACATGAATTGCAAGTATAAAATATACACCTATTTTTTAAGATATAGTATGAAAAGGGGTGCCTGGGTGGCTGAGTCGTTAAGCATCTGCCTTTGGCTCATGTCATGATCCCAGCGTCTTGGGATCAAGTCCCACATTGGGCTCCCTGCTCGGCGGGAAGCCGGCTTCTCCCTCCCCCAGTCCCCCTGCTTGTGTTCCCTCTCTCACTGTCTCTCTGTCAAATAAATAAATAAAATCTTAAAAAAAAAAAAGATACAGTGTGAAAAAAAGAGGTAAAATATTTCAATAATTGATCTAGATCTCATGCTGGAGATCTGAAATATATTAGAATAAAATACATTAAAACTAACTTTATCTTTAATAGGATTAGAATTTTTTGAATTTTTGATTTGATTTGCCTTATATTTCTGATGCACAATGCTACTCTAGAGAATGGTGTGGTAATAATATGAATAGAACCCGGATCTCTGGACAGTTTTGTGGAGCAAAAATCTACTCGCCAGGAATTTCCCATTTCCTTTTTACTATTACTTAACTGAGAAATAAACTATCCTGTTTGGGCATTGCATTCTTGGAGCTCTTTGTTGTACCAGTTGAAACTACGTACTAATGTATGGATAATAAGTAACATTTCAATAAATAATAGTTCAGCCCACAATGGGATAAACAGATTCATTAAAAGTATTAAAATACACTTAATTGTATAATCCATGTGAGGAGAGATTTTGTTTGTTGCTATATTCAGTGCCAACAGGCATTCTTTTTTATAGTAAGCCTTTACTTTTCAGATGAACATGACAAATATATTAATGGGGATACATACAAAGTACTACTGCAACATATTAGAGTTTCATGCCATAGTAGGCAGACCTCTTAGAGAAGCAGAGAATATTTCACATGGAAGTTTCTATAAAGGACATTGTGAAGCAACAGTTTAACAATAAGGATCACCATGGCTAAATATGGGCTACAGATTAGTCAATTTGTATTTTTCTATTATTCAACTCTAATACTCTTATAAACTTAGGTTCTTGAGTATACTTGCTTTAGCATGGATGTACACAATGTACCACAAGTAGAATGTATTTTTATTATATGAAGGTATCAGGTACCTTATTTGGAGGTTGGTTTCAAGCAACATCCATCAATACTAACAATTAACAATACTATTCTGAAAATATTACCCTTATTCCTAAATCACCACACTGTAATTTTGGAGTTAATCTGTTTTGCTATTTTTATTTTAAATCCATGGGGTTTCAAAAATTCATTGAATTTACAAAATGTTTTTTGTGATTATTTGCTTTAGCAGCTTTTATGGTATTTCTTTATATATAGCACTTGAAAAAGATAAATGTAAAACTTTAAATTTTAAACAGTTTTGAAATATCATTTGACCAAGGCATATTATTTTCTAACACTTGGGCACTGGAATAGTCTGTGTAAATAGATGCACTTGGAGCATTCTCTTTGCAATTGATATGCGTTAAATAAAAAGCAACTTTTCAAAAACTTTTTTTTTTAACACCAAACTTTACACTGAAAAGTTTTAAAGACTATTAAACTTTGTAGATAGTGATATAAAACTCCTTTATACTTACATAAACTGTATGATAAAAAGGTTGATGAATAGAAAAACTACTAATATTAAAAATGTATGAATTTAACTATCCTTGGGCTGTTGCAAACATGTAAGATAAGCAACGTTGAGTTCAAAAAGAAAACCATAGAGCTTGTTTAATTGTTCAGGTTTTATTGTTCAGATAAACTATAAATGAATACTGAATATTTAAGATTTTTGAAAATGAACAAATTTAATTCGTCAATATGGAGGATGCCTCTAGACATCCAACCAGGGTACCAGATGTGATCAATCAACTGTTTTAATTTTACTTCACTAAACACGATGAATCTTTTTAAAAATCCAGTGAAACCTGACCCCATAACTATTTGTTAGTCTTAAAGAAACCTATCCCCTGAGATAATGAACCAATGGAGTCTGAATAAGTACTTGAAAAATGAGCAAACTCAACAGAAGTAAAGAAAACAGACACCACAGTTCTTAAAAAATTGCTAGTTAAAAGTGAGAAGTATAGATGTTTTAAAAAAGGACAATTGTGGTTTTGTTTTTATCACAAGTGGTAAATGTCCAACTTCTTAAAATTTCCTTACAAAATTTTCTAGTGTTTCAGTTCTAAAAAAAAAAATTCTTAACAGTTATAGATTTATAATTATTACTATTCTTTAGTTAAGTGGCAAGATGCTATTTAGATCAACTTTATTTTCAATTAAGATATTATTTTTGATTATCTTCAATCCTGAAAACTATTCCCATTCATATTCTTCTTCTCTCCTTGTCTCTCTCTATATAGGACTATGCTAGCCTGGATAGGTACAAGTAAGAAAGTGTTGAATAAAACTATCACTGAAGAGTAATAATCCTAGATTCCTAAAATAGCACTGTAAATTTTACCAATTCTAGATGCATTTTTAATTTCACGAACTCTTGGGAAATTCCATGGGAACTATATAGGAGTTCATTATCTAAATTTGATTTGAAAACTATTTTTAAAATCAAATGTCTAAACAGAAGACAAAAATTATTCATACACCCTGAAGAAATAAAAATTAAATCTAAGGTGACTTCAATGTGAGCCAAATGGCATAATGAACTTATAAAATGCTTAGTGAAATGCAGTCAGGCTTGTAGATGTGTTTACCAAAAAGGAATGTTCTGCTTTCATATTTATTATGATCTTTCACTGATTTAAAACTCCTATATACTGAAACTTAATAAACATCTTTAATTTACATAAAGCACAGCATAAAAAACTAATATAAGAATGGATTAAAACAACAATAGTAGTTTATTGTGCCAACCTCAGCAATTAGGAAAGAGAAAGAGGTTATTGAGTCTAAGAAATATTTAAAAATATTATCAATATATATTTCCTTAAGAGTTAATAATACCGCAGTGGGATTCATAAATGCCATCTAACTTCGTTTCACTGTTTGAAATCAATGAACTGGATCTTCTAAGAGTTTAATAACATATTTAAGAGCCAAATAGGCATCATTTTTTTACTTCTATTAAGTTGAAAAGGAAAAAGGAAGGTCTAGTTTACTTACAGGGAGTTTGTTCTAAGTGAGATTTTACTTTTCAGACTGTTGGGCTAATGATTAACGTCACATACCGTACATCTTCGTCTAGAAACTGTAGTGTCTATTAAATGTAATTACCTTTCCCCATGGCTTTAAATTGACGGCAGATTCAAAATGAAGGTGGCTTCTATTAAATTTAATTACTTCCCCCTGAAGCTTACTTGGCAAAACTGACTAGTAATGAAAGTGGATTCTATAAAAAAGCTGCATGGTCAAGGTGTAGCTATTAAATTAGCAATGTTATTAATAAAAAAAAAAAAGTAAAAATACTTGGAATATTTTATCATCCATGTAGATTTTTGAGATAGTATGCCTGGTACATTAAGTTCTCGGTTTTCTATTCATTTCAACTTTCAACCAATAAATTGCATATTGATTATCATGATAATTAAAATGACAATTTTCAAAAAGTTCATCTAATGTTTCCATGTACACAAAATAGGGACCCTTTCATCATTTTAATTCAATTGACATTTTAAATCAACATGATGCAATGAAAGAATTAGAAAAACAAATTCTGTTCTTATTAACTATATAATTAGTTTTTTCTTCCTGAGCTGGTTACCTAATCTGAAAGACAGAACTAATATGTCTTCTCTACCTAAGATAAATATTAAGAAAATTAGAGGGAAAAGTGTTGTTTTGTAAATCTTTGTTTTTTTTTTTTAAGATTTTATTTATTTGAGAGAGAGAGCACAAGCAGGGGGAGCAGCAGAGGGAGAGGGAGAAACAGGCTCCTCGCTGAGCAGGGAGCCCTATGTGGGGCTCCATCCCAGGACCCTGGGATCATGATCTGAGCCAAAGGCAGACACTTAACTAAGCACCCAAGCACCCCTCCGTCTTTTTTAAAAGGCCACCTATTTTGGATTAATATTCAAAAAAACAGTAACCTATCAATTTATCATACATTCACTCATCATTCAACATCCAATTGACTGTATAACAATGCACCAGCCATGTATTAGAGGTATAAATACGTAATATCTATAGAATTCTATAATCAAAGGAGCATAAAAACAAAAGTCAGTAAATACTTCACCACTATGGGAAGACCCTGTGAGGACTCCAGAGCAACTCTCCTGACCCCTGGGGAACATTCATATCCCTCGCCTCATCATTTGTTAGGAATGTAGCATACTATCGCTAGTATCTACCTGCTCATCCAGCCACAACATAGGGACACAGGCTTGCTCAGGCGTGAAACAGGCACCAGTTTGCAGAGCATCTCCACTTCAGGAGACGCAGGCCAAGCTCCCTGAGTGGTCTCTTGAGGAGGGGGGGGGGGGGGTGGAAAGCACTATTCTTGAGGTAGGAAGATAGTAACTTCCATCCTTCTCCCTGGGTGTGGGGGCATGCTTTCAGCATCAGAAAGTGGTAAGGGTTCTCTCAAGGAAATTCTGTTCTCTCATTAGCCCACTTTTGTCATACTGATATACTTTATATTATGTTAGGATACTTTTACATTTTTCAATGTTATTTATAGCTTAGTCATGAACTAGTTCTCAGAGGTTTCCTTTGTAGGTTCTGAATCGGTTTCTTTCGCACACTTACTTTTGCACCTGTTTCCTATTATAGTCACATAACAATTTTCCTTTCAATACGCTTTTAAAATAGGATAGTGATGAGCACCGAAAACTGTGGAAACATAAACATGACAAAATAACCCTAGGCTAGTAAGAGGATCATGGACGCTTCCTATAAGTCAAGTCTGAGGGAAAGTGAAGAAGTAGTAATGCAATGGGTTTGCCAAGTAAATAGCATCAGGAAGAGCAGTTAAACAAAAGAACAGTACAGGTAAAGACTCAGAGAGGTACAAAGGAGCAGCCTTCATTTGGAGAACCTTGCTCTAGCACAGCAAAACACACTGTGGTGAAAGATTTTGCAACTGAAATTTGGTATGACAGAAAGATTATTCCACCCAACACCCTCAGGTCTGCTCCAGTAAATCTTCCTCTATACCCACAAAATTTCCAAAATTAAATGATATTTTGAGGACACGGCTTTCATCCCTTTATGTAGAGTATTATACCCAATGAGCTTGCTTTTATGGTTAATAATAAAGTTAATACGCTGGAAATTCTATATTATTATGTATTCTCTGAGCATAGGTAGGATTTCTGTCTTGTTTACTATTGTACCTTTAACTTCTAGCGAAGTGTTTTGAATATAGTATTAAATAGCTGCATTATGTTCATTAATAGATTTCTGGATAATGCGGATGAAATATATTAAGTATCAAAAGTATAAATTTCATAGAACTCTAACAGATACCTCTGCAAGTTTTCTCTGTAACAAGTCACCACGAATGTTAACTATTTTGCAATTGTTATGTGTATCAAATCACTACACTATAGACCTTAAACTTACACAGAAGTTACATGCCAGTTATATCTCACTAAAGCTGTAAATTAAAAAAAAAAGATTTATGCAAATCACCAAAAACTAAGTGACTTAAAACTTTACCAATTTATATTACCTTACAATTCTGGAGGTCAGTTCATCTCAGGTATCACTGGCCAAACTCAGTGTAGACAGGTACGCTTTTCTTTCTGGAGGCTCTAGGGGAGATTCCATTTTCTCTCCTTTTCCAGCTGCCAGCAACCAACTGTATCTCCTGAAGGGACAACCCCTTCCTCCACCTTCAAAGCCAGCACTGCAGCTACCTAACCATGCTTCCATGGTGAGGATTCCCTCTAGTTCTCTTCTGCCTCCCTCGTCTGCTTTTAAGAATGTTTGTGATTACATTGGGCCCACCTGAGTAACCCAGGTTACTCTATTTGACAGTCAACTGATTAACAAAACTAATTGCATGTTACCTTAATTCCCCTTTGCCATGTAACCTCGCAAGTTTTAGTTTGCTATTTCCAGGTGCAGAGGTTGCAGGGAATTGGATCCGGACATTTTGGGAGACCCATTATTCTGTCTACCACAGTCCAAAATGCTGAAAACATTTGTTTGATATACAATTTGATTCCTAGGTCTGTGAGCAGAAAAAGCAAGTGGAAGCCACATACCAAGGACAGAGAACTCTCCCAGTGCCTGAGTCCAGCTCACAGGCCAATCAGAGGTCACCTCTTTTGGGTAACCTCCCCCCGACAGATGTATATTATTAATGACTAAGTCCCGCTTTGATTCTTAATATCCATACTCAAAGAAAAAAATTACCAGTTTCTTGTTAGATAATTTTGGAACTACAATAAAGGTATAATATTAAAATGTAATCCTTCAATTTTAAGGGTCTGATAATCTGTATCTATCAGTGAGTGAAGACATTTTTATTAAATAGAGAAATACCCTATTTTACCACAAGCTATAGAGAAAAGAGAGATAAAATTTAAACACCAGAAAAAGAACTTCAAAACAAATGCTTCTTAAATACTTCAACTAAAGAGTAAAATTCAGTTTCAGAAGTTATTTTGATGTTATTAATGCATGTTAAATGCAGTTGTCTGTGGTTAACAGGAACTCAACTAGCTTGTTACATTCTATACTTGGAAAAACCTTTGTGTAAAACAAGTGAGGTGAGTCAATTTAATTAGGCAAATTCAATCTAATTTAACAATCTGAAAAAGTTCTAAATTTAAATTATTATAAATTGAAAATGCTCCTTAAAAGAGGATTAGGTGAAAAGATAAAACATGCATCAATTAAGATTAAAAGCACAACCTTTTTCTCTCAGTGTTGACATAGTCTGCTGTATTCTGTGCTTTGGATTTTCATTAGATTAAAATTCTGGCTTTAAAAAAAAAATCCTGGATTTAGGTTTTGGTATGTAACTTGAGAGATCAGATATTTCATGTTACTTTCCACAGTGAAAGAAGTAACATTCTGAAAAAGTAGTAAAAAGGTAAATACAAATAAAATTCACTGTTAAATTGACAGCCCTCAAAACAAACAAAAACAAAAACTTGGTAGGGCAATTCCCAGCCCCCAAATTGGGAAATCCAGAACGCCAAAATCAGATGAGAACCAAATCCATTTTTTATCTCAAAGATTCCCCCTGATGGTATCTGCTAAATGCTGGAGACCTTAAGCTTCTGTTTTGAAGACTATTTTAAAGATTGCAGAGAATAGGAAATAAATCCCTAGGCCCACATAACATGAGAACTCTAATAGGAGAAATCTGTGTAAAACCAGGACCTCAAAGTATATACTCTGAATAACAATTAATGAGAGATAAAGACTATTTTACTGAAAATAACAGCAAGAAAACATGCCATTTTCAATTCTGGAACGAGGTGGAAAGGGACAAATCTCTGAAGAATCTGTAACCACAAGGTGGTTTTGTTTTCATATAGATTTGTTTTAGGAAATTATAGTACACAGTCTAAAACCTTGAGAGAGAATTTTTAAAAAGTCACTGTTAGAAACAAACATGTAGGGGCGCCTGGGTGGCTCAGTCGTTAAGCATCTGCCTTCGGCTCAGGTCATGATCTCAGGGTCCTGGGATCGAGCCCCGCATCGGGCTCCCTGCTCAGTGGGAAGCCTGCTTCTCCCTCTCCGACTGCCCCTGCTTGTGTTCTCTCTCTTGCTGTGTCTCTCTGTCAAATAAATAAATAAAATCTTTAAAAAAAAAAAAAAGAAACAAACATGTATCCTTTTTGGGAAATTTAACTTCAGCTCAAGTTTCCAAAAATAATGAGCAGTTCACAGTCAAAAATCACAAAACATGAAAGAAAACAAGGCTCTCTGCATCAAAACCAGCAAAAACAGACAAAATTTCCAAAAACAATTTTCAAATAATTAAGCAGAAAACAAAAAATTGTATATACATAACTACATATATGTAATTTATATGTAACATATATGTATTTGTTGAAATAAATATAAGAAAGGCTTGAAAGAGCAGAAAACTAGCATATTTAAAAACTTATTCAACATAACCCAAAAATGAAAAAATTTAAAACTAAAATTTATTTATTTTTTTAAGATTTTATTTATTTATTTGACAGAGAGAAAACACAAGCAGGGGGAACAGGAGAGGGAGAAGCAGGATCCCTGAACCCGCCATGGGGCTCGATCCCAGGACTCCAGGATCATGACCTGAGCTGAAGGCAGATGCTCAACTGACTAAACCACCCAGGTGCCCCTAAAACTGAAATTTAAAACTCAAGGTCTGCATTAGCAGATTAATCATACCTCAGGCAAATGTTAGAAACCTGGAGGAACAACTAAAATATGTAACACAGAAGACACAGGAAGAGAGAATAATGTAAGTCTACAAAATAGTTTGCTAGAACCAGCTCTGATCAGCTTGCAAAAGATGTTTGTATATTATCTCTTTCCAAGTCTGTTTGTGAACATCACCTTTGGTAGCTCACAACTGACCATGATGGGAATATTCACACCATGGAAATTTGAAAATGCTATAATCAGGTCTTTTTTTTATTTTGAAAAGCCAATGTTAAACATTTACCAGCACATCACTAGGTCCATATAAAATCCCAAAGCATCTAACAGAATAGGGAAAATAGCAGTATCTAGAGATAATGGGGTGATCAGTTTTCAAAATTCTTAAAAGATACCAATTGAGTAAGCCCAAGAACTTAGAGATATTAATTATAAACTTGGGATTTTATATTCACTTAAGAATGAAGGTTAAAGATATAATCATCCAGGAAAAAAAAAAATAGTAAGGGAATAAGGAAAGTCCAAAGCAGACTAAATTTAAGCAGAAAGTAAACAACTCCACGTTGAAATTTCACATATGTAAACAAAAATTGGTCTTCAATAAGGTGCTAAATGGATACTTCTGGTGAAGCTATTTAACTACTCCTTACTTATTTAATAGTGTCCCCCTATTCCCAAAGGTGAGACTGGCAAATATCTCCAATGACCTCCAATCAATGCAGGTGATTTGGGGTTTTTCTTTTCTAATTCAGCTATCGAGCTATTATGTAAAGGGTCTCCAATTCAAACTCCCACCAGCTCAGGGAGTAGGCTAAAAGCAGCAAAGATGTATCCAGTCCATCATTTTCTCTTTGGGTTAAGACATCAAAATCTAATTGATAGCCTCAATCAAATCAAAAATTTTGTTAGGCTGGCACTGGACTGCAGTTTTTGTAGTCAGTCATTAGTTTATCCTTGATTCTAAGACATAACCATTCTTTGCTTCCTCCGCCTGGGAAGGCAGTAGGAGACTCAGTTCTGTCCTTCAGAAGGTTTTAGATTTGCTCTTTGCCATTCAGCACCCCACAGCCTCAGACTTCAGCAAACATCCTGATATATAGAAATGTCACATATTTCAGGCCCATCCAGTCACCAATTTCATCACTGTAACCCAGAGAGAATGCAAAATCTCTGCTGATTTCCTGTTCCTCCACAAAAACCTTCTGTTAGAGACCAAGCCTAGATTCTTGGTCCCCACCTACACCCACAATCAGGAAGTGCCCCCAGAGGAAATATGGCTACAGGTCCTCAGAATCCATTCAACTCTCCTTCTAGGACTTTAATTTCTTCTTTGTTGAAAGACTCTACCCACCTCAGCCCCACCCCTCACCACAGATCTCTATTTTTTAAAGACTGGTAAACTTTATAAAATTTTGCTCTATTTTTCAGAAGCTTTCTACCGAGCATTTTAACCTTCTGCAGAGCCTCAGAATACAGAAAATGTCTTGTGGAGCAAAGGACCATACATTTGAGGACACTCAGTTCTCTGCTTTCTCACTCTAACCCCATGCAGTTGTTAAAAATTTTGTTGGTTTCTCTTTCCCCTACATAAATTCAGGCTGCGCCAGCAAAGATAAATTTTTCTCTCTGGCCAGGAAAGGCAACTGTGACTGCACTTTGGAATGAAATCTCCACTCTCTGGAATGTTAGTCCATCTAGTCTTCATTGTCTCATATCGCTATGATGCTTTTAAAATTTGTGTGATTTTGATCTTTTGATATGATCTTTTCAAGTGTTTACAGCAGGAAAGCTGGTTTGCCACAATAGTACCATAAATAATCAGAAAGCAAAAGTACATTTAATTATTAACACTATTCTTTAGAATGTACATATATGTTATATATATACTTGTTTTTAAGATATCACAACAAACAAGTGAACAGATGAGCATGTGAAATATCTAAGTCCCTAAAAACAAACAGCAAACAAACCACACCACCAAATAACGAGCTAATAAAGCAAAGTTGAGGTCATTGCTTCCTAGAATAAAGGAAGGTGCTACCTTAGGGTTTGAGTGCCTTTTTGGAAGTGGGAAATATGAAAATGAATAAAGGGCAACCTAATTTAAAATGAAGGAAAGCCCTGAAGGAGGCGCTCTCGTGCAGATACACACACCACTCATTACTGCCTGCTTAATTAGCAGAAAGAAGGAAGATCGCCCCCTGCCCCATAAGGCACTAGTCACACCTCACAACCAGTAAGAAACCTCCACAACCTCAAACTCTTAAAGTTCTTCTCCAGTGAACTTTTTGTTCAAAACAGTCCTCCTCAATTTCTCCTGAAACTGAATGCAAGCGGACCTTCCCTTTGTTTCTTTGGACTTGCCACGCTTTGCCATTGTTTGCTTGTCCCAAATTGCAATTCCACTGTTATAAAGTCAGTTGTAAAATAACTTGCTCTTTTGTTTCTTTAGTCAATGGAAGACAAGGGCAGGATGTTTGGGGGTCTGGTATAAGATAGGTCTTTTTATGCAGGGGTTTGATAAGATTGAGAAATATTTTCTAGATAATGGTACAATTGAGGCACAGGCTGAGGTAAGGGAGTTTTGAGGAAGAGTTTTAGAGAACTCTCCAATAGTACACAGTCTTTTGAACTCCTTTGAATAATCTATTGTTATGGGAAGGATCCTTGAGGAAGACTAGTGGTATTATCAGATAAATAGATTCTTAGGAAGTTCCTGAAACAAACAATAGTTATCTGTAACTTTATATTTTTATTCATGTTTCCTGTCAGACTCATATCATTATATTAATGGAGACAGTTGAATGCTAAAGTTATGTAAATGAAGACATTCTCCTGGTACTTAATGTTATTAAATGTGGTTGGTTTCATTTCCCAAGGAAGAGAAGCCAGTGGTGACATTCCAAAGAACCATTTTTATATGATGATTACACAAATATGAATTTAGAATTTAGGAATATGTCAATAAGAAAGAGAGCAATTTTTTTCAAGAAGTTTTACAACAGAGGGGAAAGCGATAATAGCAAAAAGGATTAGAAGTGTTAAAAGAGCTTTTTGTTGTTTATTTTGCTTTGGCATCCTCTCTCTCTTTAGAAATTGCATTTGCTCTTTCTATATTTTTTTTTCTTTTTTTTAATTTATTCTTATGTTAATCCCATTACATCATTAGTTTTAGATGTAGTGTTCCATGATTCATTGTTTGTGCATAACACCCAGTGCTCCATGCAGAATGTGCCCTCCTCAATACCCATCACCAGGCTAACCCATCCTCCCACCCCCCTCCCCTCTAGAACCCTCAGTTTGTTTTTCAGAGTCCATCGTCTCTCGCATTTGCTCTTTATTAAGGATATGCTACATATAAATTTTTACTCACTGAGGGCACTTTCCCTCAGGGAGGGCCTGTAAAGAGTGCCTTACCATTACCAGTGATCCTTCCCCCCTCTTTCATGTAGAGCAGACTTAGCATCTTGGGATCATTGACAAGATCTTCCTTAAAATAATAACAACAATAACAACAAGAAGTAAACACTGAATTTATAAGATGGCGTCTCTTGAGGAGGGAAGTGGAGAACTCACTGGGAACACGGACTGCGTAACTTTGGTGGCTTCATGAGTCTTCCCATGGTCCTGGATGAGAGTGGAAATGAAGATAAAAAACCCTTTGTTTTTCTCTGGTTTTAAAGTAAAACTTGCCAAAGATTTGGGTGTGGTTCTCAAAGGCAGAAAGGGAAGCATTTAGGGTTTCAAATAGTAGCCAATTCCACTTTAGAACATCTCTGGTTGGGAGCCTCTCTGGAAGACGATTGCAATGGTAACAGATGGAGCTGAACACAAAGAGCTGAAATCTTGTGTTTCGATCAAGTTTAACAATGGGAAGTAAGATCATTTCCCCAGGAGAAAGAATTCCTATAATATATGTGCTGCTATCTGGAGGGAGAAAACTGAATCGCAGTGCTCAAATAGCATCTGATACTTCAGCTCTAAAACAGAATTAAAACAACCAGGGGTTGTACAAGACAAACTACATAGATATATGAAGAAAATGTTAAAATTTCTACTTATCTTTAATTTTTATTTAAAAAATGATAGCTCCTTTAAGGTATTTAAGTCTTGAATGCATTAATTGACATGGTAAGCTTTCTCGGGTCTATTTCATGTCTGTTGCATTTATAATGGAAGTTTGAGAGGAGAGCAGGATTTCCACATGAAGGAGCTATCCTCAGGAGTTTGGTGTACTGCTAAACAGTTCTTGTATATTTCCATAATTAGATGGATTTGCTACTTAATCATCTAGTTTTAACTAAACCAACCCATACAAAATGGACAAGTGAGTTAAACAAGATGTCTACAAAATATGGATTGATGATAGTCCCAGTGATTTAAGTACAGGAGGGCAACAAGGTTATAGCAGAGTTGGTAGTTTATTGCTCAAAACTCTCTTCATCCGCCTCGTTCTGAGGCAACACATTTGTGACATAACCATGTCTAAAAAGAAGTTGTTCAAAATAATTCAAAGTTATCAGGATTTGAAATTGAAAACTGCATTGAAAAGTAGACTTACACCCATGGGTACCAATAGCCTTATCTTAAGTGTATATTTCCCCTTGAGATATTAGTTACATTGAGATAATGTTAAGCCACTTTTATTAAGAAGACATCTTACTAAACTATATTTTTGAAATACATAATACATTAGTATAAAAGTTCACAGATACGCTCTATACATCAATAAATATACATGTAATATAATGGAGGTATGTAATGTAAAAGTGTGGATATCACCTCAGAATATCTAGATTCCATTTACAAAAGCATAAAAGTTCTTATTTCCACACAAACATTTTCAGGCTGCAAATGGGTATTAAAACTTCTTATTTGAGAAAGATTCAATAATGAAGGAGGAAAAAAATCCTGGCAGTTTCTAAAGATAAAAAACGGATGTAAGGCCCCGAAGTAATTTCTTACAAAGTCATTAAAACTATCAGGATAGGTAAAAGCAAAAAAAAAAAAAAAAAAAATTAGGCAACTGCAACATCTTGAAATTTAGTTCATTTGCAAATCCTCCTCCGGTTGATATAGGTCTATTTTTGTAGTCACACTGTATGGTAGTGAGAGGAAAAGAAGGGTGGACTGATTAAATTCAAGATCTCTTAGGTGTGGAAACCTAACTACGATTTGGAATACATAGCCATGAGGTTCAGGGATGCTGTAAATCTCTAGGTTAGAGGTACAGACTGGTAGGGGATCAGAGTCCTAGCGTGAAGTATTTCCTTTGATTTGCATGCTACTAGATTCCAAATGCTTTACAGTACTATCCTCAAAATAATTGACATTAATTACATTTCACCATCACCACCACCACTAACAATAAAAGAGGTATGGGATACTGTAAAGTTTCTAAAGCAAAAAACAAAACAAAACAAGAAAACCACACATAACATCTATCAGGTTTTAGACTAGGTCTCTCCAGTTTCAATCCTCATGATTTTCAACAATGTCCTCAGTGCCCAAATTATTCTGCTAAGACCCAAAGGACTTCAGGAAATCCTTCAGGCACTGTTATGATGGTGGGAGGCAGGAAGTTTATTATAATTAATTGATTTTACTCTCTAGTCATTTTTATAAGCAAAATTTTCTTTTATATTAGATTCTAATTTTTCCATTACAAACGCTGAAATTAAGGACACTGTTTCTGATAGTGTATAGTAACTTAATTTTTGTAAGTGCTACTTCTCCTGTAGATACTACAATCTCCTTGCAGAAATTAAATGAATGGGTACAAAGATATTTGTTAGGCACAAATTTCTTAATATTTAGAAACAAAATGAGACAATGATAAGAAAATGAATAATGCATCCATTTCTAATGAGGTTTTTCAAGAAATATAAATATCTCAGAAGGAAAAAATGCCATTTAAATTGCTTATTTTTATCATAAAATAAACTGAACCTTACTAAAATTGCATTAATAAGTAAATATACCCTGTACTTTATACAGTACTTATCTAACATATTCTGATCACCACTCATAAAGAAATTATGACTTTTATCTTTGATTCTATCTCTGTATTGATAGAATTTTTTAGTTAAATTCAACTGGACAATAAAACTTAAAAAAAAAAAAATGTGGCCAGTGTTTGAATAAATCTTTTAAGTTTACTCAAATTAGGAAAGCATAAAATTCCTTATTTCACACAAACATTTTCTAGGCTGCAAAGGATATTAAAACTGCTTATTTTAGAAATATTCAATAACTGTTGAAAAATACTGGCATTTTTCAAAGATAAGAATTAAATCTTTGAAGCATCCTTATGAAGTCGTTGAAAGTAACAAAACAGGTGACTTTATCATCCTCAAATTCAGTTCATCTGCAAATCTTCAATAAAATGTTTTTATATAAATCTTTACGTTCTCTTTAAAATTAGTATCAGAGAAACTATCTGCTTTTACTAGATTATCTTTTAAAATGGGAGACACAGAAAATCAGTAAATGAGGTTATATTACTAATTAGCATATTGTCTCCACTACCTATAGTCCTCTACAAAAAACTGTGGCTTCCATTTTATCACATAGATGAAACAGTTATCTTTCAGGGTTTGAAATTTCTGTGATCTTTATGCTTAATAAGCTCAGTAAAAGGCATTCAAATTACATCACTTTTGTCTTGGAAGTTAAATTGGGAAATATTGCATTCTCTGAGATGATAAACTCTGCAGAAGATAAATTATCATGAGAAATAGTTTTAATTGATTTACCATAATAAAAGTTATGTGACTTTGAAGTGCAAATGACACATTAAAATGAATCTACAGTATGTTGATAATAAAGTGGCTTCTTTGTTAATGGAATTACTGACACTGCAGATGCTTTCAGGAGTGATGTCTTCTACTGTTAATCAAGAGACTACAATGTAAAAATGAATGTGCTGTTTATTTAAATCTCAGCCCACCTTTCTTCCTTCTTGCTTCAGAGTAGTTCGATACTCAGGTTTGAAAAATGGAGATCCTGGTCATCACAGTTAATATCATTTTGGCTGATCCACTTCTGCTTTTTCCTGAACATCTTGACTGCAATCCCAAGGTCTCCCTGTTTGGAAATCAGAAAGACTGTCAGAGGAGGCACGTGATAAAGTTCACGATGGAGTTCAGGATTAGATGCTTCTATAAATATGTAGATTAGTAATTTTTTTTTTCACATATAAACCTTAACAGTACATGTTCCAAAAGTTTTGAAACAACGAAGAACTGATTAAGTTCTTCTTTCCAGTTTATCTTTTAACTCAGGCAAAGCATCCTGTGAGAGGAAACCGAAACCACCACCCCAGTCAATAATGACTGCCCTGAAGCCAGCCAGACCCTGTATGATTGACTCCAAGACAATGACCAACGTGCCCTTTACTGCTCCCTGCATGGACCCACTGACTTTTGTCCTACATTGTCCTTGTATAAACCTAGAAGTATTTTCAGCACTTTGGAGATAGGCTTTGGGACATTAGTCCACTGATGCTGACCTCACTGAAATATATTCCTTTCTCATTTCACTACCACTGTCCCTCTGCCTTTGGATTTTGTCAGTGACAAGTGGATTGTCTGGGACTCTCAGAGCCAGACGCTCTTGCACCCTTGGGCCCAGGTTACATTTCATAATCTATGACTTTTCTTCAATTATCTTCTATAAAGAAAATCCATTTTTAGCTTAAGTATCAGAATAGTTTGAACACTGTTCTGGTTTGGTTTATTTGCCAGTCATTGTGTTAAGCATACAACTCATCAGTTACCAGTATATGATTCTACTTAATCAGTAACAGTATGTAGAAGTAAAGGTTAGGACTCTCAACCTCTGTTTTGTAACTGAAAAGAAAATTAAAATCCCCTGCTGTTCTCATCTTCCAAGAATTGTGATTTGGTTGGAGAGGTGTGGAATGAGATGAGACAGGAATACAGAAATACATTATGGTTGTTTCAATGGAAGGCTCACTGAGTGTTATTGGAACAACATAGAATCTGTAAGATTAAACATTAGTTTACTTGCTCCAGGAAATTCTGAAGAAGAATCCTGCAGTGATATAGAGAAGGTTACTATCAACAGGAATTATAAATGTGAGAACCATAAAATCCAATAATGATGTATTCAATACCTACCTCTGACATTCATGTGATCTTATGTCTCCAGAATTAACACAAATTTTCTTATTTACCAAATTCTTTATGCTAAATTTAATAGAAAGTGTTCACTCGTCCTATATTATAAAAACTGATAGTAAATTATAAAATTCTGTTTTAAAGACTCAGTTGCAAAAAGAAGGAAAAACACAAGTTTTGTAAGTAACATTGTTACTTGAGATAAAAATTGACTATACTGGTATATATACACTATGTGTATAGATTCTAAGAGAAGCCAGGATAAAAATAGTAATGCTTATATGATAACAGTAAAATAGCTAGAAAGGGAAAACATTATAAAACATTTATTTTAAAAGTATTAAATAAAGACTAAGTAACAGTAATTTTCTCAGGGCCATTTTCAAACCAGTAATAGAATTTCTAGGAATCGAGTATTTAAAATAAACAAATTTCAAAAGCTGGGAAAAGCAAATATTTGATATTTCAATTTGGAATTGTTTCTAAGGATATTATTGTGTGGTTTTTGTAATCCTGTTAATCTACTTTTTGATAAGTCTATCATCTTGATAGAATTTATTCTTTGAAGACTTATTATTTAATCCCAAAAAACACTGAGCTGTGGTTAAAATTGCAGAGGCAAACATCAGAAGTTTTTGAACGTGCATTCATTTACCAATTTGCACCACTCATGCATTCTTTATCCTTTCAACCTGGAAAGCTTCTATCTGATTTTTTTAGTGGCTGTTTAAACAAAAATAGATGTTTATCTCTTTAAAATTTTGCCAGGAAGCCGTCACTTTCCCATTTACTCAAGCGATGTTGTGACAGAATGTGTCAGCTTCTCACACAAATGAAAAGAGATATAGACCTGTATTTACTTTAGCTGAAAAATAAGTAGTCATCAATTCAGAGAAAAGTGTTTTCCCATCTGAAAAGATGAAGTAAATAGGAGTGGTTGAGAGAAGTATTTCCTAATACATAAAAGGCAGATGTAAACCAAACATACAATGCTGATCCATTTTTGGTTCTCATCCTGGAAGTGGATAATCTCATGGTATGTAGAAGTTGGTGCTTCACTATATGTCTTTTGCAGTATGTGATTTTGTTTTAAAAATGATAAATGTTTATGCAGTTAACCTTCCCACAGTCTCTCCTATGCAATCTACAATATTCAGAAATTTAAATGGAGATAAGAAAAAGTCATCTTTAAGAAACAGTTTTCAGAATCGTATCAAATTCAAAACAAACATAATTGTTAGAGATTGGCCCTAAACTTTGCACTCTAATGATAACAATGATCTCACTAGACACTGAAACATATGTTTCATTATATATATTTTTATGAAAATATTTTATTTTTATGAATATCATAGAATGAAATTTTATTAAAAATGATACTGAATGCACTGAAATTAGTAATACTGACACTGAACAAAGGAAGATGGGCAAGCATAGGCTTTTGCTCAAAAATGGTTAGAGTTGTACAGTTAAATTGAAAGCAACCACTTTTTAATAGATTAGAGGGAGCAACCCAGCCTCAGAGAAGAAAATGAAGTTAGGCATTTGGGGTATAATCATCTGTCTCTGACTGGATGTTTGACCTCTGTAGATTTGTTAACTACAGGATACCTAAATTCTCTGGCTCTGTTTTCCCCTCTGTTAAAAGGAGCAAAATGAAACCTACTTAATAGGATTTCTGGGGTACCTGGGTGGCTCAGTTGGTTAAGCATCTGACTCTTGATTTCGACTCAGGTCATGATCTCAGGGTTGTGATATGGAGCCCTGCATCAGTTCCAGCTGGGCGTGGAGCCTGCTTAAGATTCTCTTTCTCCCTCTGCCCCTCCCCGCTTGTGAGCTCTCTCTCTCTCTCTAAAAAAAAAAAAAAAAAAAAAAAAGGATTTTTTTTAAAATTTTTATGAATCTAAAAGTCATTTCTTATATTTAATATATATATGAAAATTTCAACTCTGCAGCCATTTAGATTTTCCTTTCAATTGACTATTCAGTGAGAGTTTAGAGGTACAACCTGAATACCTTAATTTCTCTCTTTATTTTAATCTAGGAAAGAAAAAAAGAAAGGGAAGGAAGGAAGGAAGGAAGGAAGGAAGGAAAGAAAATAAGCAAGGCAGCCACCACTGTCCACAGTGTCATATATGAATTTTAGGTATCACGAAAGTCATCTCAGGGATATCTGAGATTTCCACATGAATATTTTACCTTCATGTTTCCATTTTAGTATTAAACTAAAAATTAATGTTAGCATTAAAACACTGTTCACTGGACAATCACTTAAATCTAAGCATTAGTAAATAATTTTAGCATTCCTGTCTTTATGTTCATGATCTCATTAGCACCACATCATAATATTTTTCATGTTGTTTGTTAATGAGAAAATGACAGGAATATTTAATACATAAATAGACACTCATTATTAAATGAAAGTAGTGATATCTTGATCCATCACAATAAAGTTCGGTAATAGTTAAAATAGAAGTGGTAAAATAATTCATTTAGAGTGAACACATGGAACCTATGTCCAGCATAGGCGTGCCAAACTCCAAAGAATATGGCTATGGGAGTTACACCAGATTCATAGTTTGAATGAGATTTCAATTTCAACCTCAAAAACTTGTTTTTCATTAAATTAATTTTATTTTTTCTAATTTTTATTATTCTGTACTTTTGGTTGCATTTAAATTGTTTATTTTGTTTCTATTTTCTTTTTTTTTTAAGGATTTTATTTATTTATTTATTTATTTATTTATTTGTCAGACAGAGAGAGAGAGAGAGCACAAGCAGGGGGAGCGGCAGACAGAGGGAGAAGCAGGCTCCTCGCTGCGCAGAGAGCTTGATGTGGGGCTCGATCCCAGGACCCTGGGATTATAACCTGAGCTGAAGGCAGACAATTAACTGACTGAGCCACCCAGGCATCCTTGTTTCTCTTTTCATTACATTTTTATGCATACGGTTCTAGAATACTTCTAAAGAAAAAAAAAAAACCTTGCCAACTCCCACACATTTTGTAGGCAACTAATTTCAACTATTACAGCTATTTATTTTGGTATTTACCTCCATGTCTCTAAAAATATAAGTATATTGCCTATTTTTTATTTCAAATTTTAATTTTTCTCTATTATCTTCTACTGGGTAAGGTGAGAATTTAGCTCTTTCATGTACTCCCACCTCACCACTTCTCATCCCTAGAGTTGTCAGATATACCAAATAAAACATAGGACAGCCAGCTAAATTTGAATTTAATGTACAAATAAGGTACAAAAACAATTTTTTTGGTATAAAAATGTTTTAAATCCTGTTTACTTATACAAAAAATTGTTTACCTGAAATTCAAATTTAAGTGAACATCCTGTATTTTACTTGGTACCCCTATCCCTCTTCAATCTTTCAATATAATTATGTAAGCATTTGATGGGAGTATCATTCACTGGGGACACAACTGTGATCCTGTAAACTATTCACAAATGAGCCTTATATTTGCCATGATCATCGTAACCTTTCTTGCACAACCTTTTGTTTTCTCTGGAATTTTCCTCTTGAACTTTTTAATTTGTGTAGATTTTAAACCCAGTTTATACACAAACTTTTCTTAACAGCCTAAATCTTCTTTTATTTCCCTCACATACCTCAAGTATTCCATCACTTTCTGTTTCCTAGAAATGTTTCTTCTCTGCCATTTTGGATGCATAGCATAAACACAGATGCTTCCTTCATTATCATTCTGGGGGCTAACTTTGTCATTTTCTTGAGATAGATCCCCTTTTTCCTAGATAAACTCTCATGTGTTTTGTTTTTGTTTTTTTTTTTTTCCTGATTCACTCCATTTTATGGGAGAATCTGTTCCAGTAGCTTTCTGAGATAGGGTGTACGTTTTTGAGATCTTGCATGTCTGAAATGTTATTTTGCTAACCTTATATTTAACAGGCCACCTTGGTATGGAACTAAAGGCTTGACATATTTTCACTATGAATTATGAAGGTCCTCCTTCATAGTAGAGCCCAATACTCTTTAGAGACAAAGCTTGACTTGGTGAGATTTTTGTTTGCCGTTGTTATTGTTTTTAACTGAGTGCATTTATAATCTCTGCACAGCTTAGGCAGCAGGAAGCTAAAACCTAACTCTTTGAGTTCTGAGAAGACAGAGACCAAGACAGGCAAACAGCTAGAAATTTATTAGGTATTTCATAGAAACAAAAAGGGTGAGCCCAAAATCTATGTATAAATCATACCCAAATACTTGACTGACCACCAAACTACACTACTGCAGAGGAATATTCTGGAAGGTAGAGTAAAAAGGGAGTAGGCTAAAATAAGCAGCAGAGCAGAACAAAAATTGAGAATCCTTTGAAAAGGAAAACAGAACTGGAGTCACTGTTAGATCTTACCTACAATGATCATTTTCAACCAAGACTTTATTATTTTTAAATTTTATTAATTTTATTTGAGAGAGAGAGAGAGATCATGAGAGGGGGATGGGGGTAGAGGGAGAAGCAGGCTCCCCACTGAGCGGGGAGCCCGATGTGAAACTTGATCCCAGGACCCTGGGACCATGACCTGAGCTGAAGGCAGATACTTAACCAACTGAGCCACCCAGGCGCCCTTCAACCAATACTTCATAGTCATCCAAAGAAATGGAAATAAGACCTATATTGAGAGTAAAAAGCAGTGTATAGAAACTGATTCAAATCCGTCAGCACAGATGTTGGACATAGCAAACCAAGACTTCAAAACAGCTTTTACAAGTATATTCAAGTAATCAAAGGAAAAGAAAAGCCATAAAGAGGAGAGAGACAGATGATCTAAAAAGAGATATAAAAACTATAAAAAATGGAAATGCTAATGCTGATCAATATAATAACTGAAATAAAATACTTACCAGATTGTTTTGACACAGATTAGAAAGGGCAGAAGAGGGGCGTCCGGGTGGCTCAGTTGGTTAAGTGACTGCCTTTGGCTCAGGTCATGATCCCAGGGTCCTGGGATTGAGCCCTACATCATGTCCCTCTGTCGGACTCCCTGCTCAGTGGGGAGTCTGCTTCCCCCTCTCCCTCTGCACCCCCCGACTTGTGCGCACATGCTCTCTCTCTCTCTCTCAAATAAATAAATAATAATAATAATAAAAGAAATGGCAGAAGAAAGAATTAGTATTCTGAAGACAGATCAAAAGAAATTATTCAACCTGGAGAACAGAGGGAAAAGATTTAAGAAAACTGAAAGGCGTCTCAGAGACCCATGGGAAAATAGCAGATGGAAAATAAGAAGTGAAATTTGACTCTCAAAGTGAGAGAAGACAGGGAGGCAGAAACAAAATTGAAAAAATAATGACAGAAAGTTTCTCTAGATAAATAAACCCCAAACAGAATAAAAACAAGAAAAATCACTTAGTATAGCTGAAAGGGAGTAATACGGAGAACATCTTGAAAGCAGCTAGAGATAAACACTTCAAAAACAGCAGAAAACCCTTTACTACAGGAGAAAACAATATAATTAATGGCTGATTCTCATTACAATTATAACATAACATGATATCCCACATATTAAAAAAATAATCTGCCAATAAAAATTTGTTTATACAGCAAATTTATTTTTTTAATGAAATGATATAAAGACATGTTCATATAAACCAAAACTTAAAAGAATTAATCACCAGCAGACCTGCACTGCAGGAATTGCTAAAGTTCTTCAAGCTGAAGAAAATCACCCCAGATGGCAAGATGAATACGAATGAAAAGCACTTGAAATGCTGAAATGCTGAAAATGGTAAGTATGTGGGAAAATACACACACTCATTTTCATCATTTTCCCCTAAACCCATGTAACTGTTTAAAACAAAAATTGTAGCATTATATCATCACCACCTATGAATATAATGCATATGAAAATATTAGCAATAGAATAAGGGTATAAAAGGAAATAAGTCACTGCAAGCACACTTCTGATATTGTAGCAGAAATAATTCAATAATAACTATAAGGAGATTGCAATAAGTTAAGAAGCATATTTTAATCCCCAAAACTATCATAAAAATTAATGTAATAGATTCAGGTAGAATGCCAAAAGGAATTTAAAAAGAATATTACATTTTTTGACTCACACAAAATAAGAAAGAAAAGACAGAGAAGCAAAAACAAAAAGCAAAAACAAAAAACTGAAGGCAAAAGGGAAAACAAATACCAAAATATCAGAGTTTAAAATAAATACAACTGTATCACTGATTACATTAAATGCAAATTGACCAGACCTTCCAATCAAAAGGCTCAGATTAAAATCAAAAGGCTGAGATGAGGTAAAAGACAACAACTAGATAAAAACACTAGACCAAAAAAAATCTGTAGTAATATACAAACCACCTTCAAATAACTGCCACATAAATTGCATAATATACACTCTTTTTAGGTGATATGGGATATTAACCAATATAGATCATATTTTAGTCCATAAATAACACAACCACCACAACAAAAAACAAATAAGGACAATCTATGCTTTCTACAGAATAAACACTTCAAATATATACACTTAAGTTGAAATTGTAAAAACAGAAAAGTACCTTGCCAAAAAAAAAAAAAGCTTAAAAAAATTGGAGTAGTTAAATTGATATCAGAAAAATAAAACTTAAATACAAGGAATATTATTAGAGACAATAATACAGAACACTTCACTCTCATGCTCTCTGTCTCCCATTCTCTCAGATAAATAAATAAAAAA